>NC_137976.1:48531916-48564416 GCF_963924665.1 Micromys minutus
TGAAAACAGAAAAGTACTCAGGTACGGGGTAGCATTGGAGATGTCCACAGGACGAAACATCACCTCTTTCAGGGTAACGAAAGATCACAAGGAATACCAAGACAAGACTGTGATGGAGGTTCTGGGTCTATGACCCAGAATTTCAGTGAGTATGGGCAGATCCCAGTCTTCTCCTTGACTGCAATGGCTATACCTACAGGGTACCATTGGCCTCAAGAGACTCACACATACTTTGCTCTACTGTTCATCTTGTATGACTCCAAACTGCAGACCCTGACTAGGACAACTCTCCTTCTTATGCTACCAAACCCAAAGGAAGATACAGTTTGATCTTTTCCAGTTATATTTCTACCTCTACTTATGAAGTCACCTGTTTAGAAAAACTCAAGTTTTAGGTCATGGCATACATAAACCAAAGCAACAATTCCACACAGCGGGAAAGAAAAGGATGTTAAAATTGGAGTGCTCTCATTGGGTAAAGAAATTCTTGTACCAGATCAAAATTACTTCCAGATCTTTAAATGCTCTGTTTCAGTACTGGGTGTGGCAGAACATACCAGCAATTCCAACTCAGGAAAGAGAAACAGGAGGATTAGTAGTTCAAGACCACCTTACACCACATGTTATTCTATTTCATCCTACCCTAACCAGATTCTTCAGTTTTTTGGTTTTTTTTTTTTTTTATTTAAGACTCAGCTCAATTTTTCTACCATCTGACCCTAGGCCCACAGGAAAGCAGACATCATAAGACAAACAGAAATTTAGGACAATGAGACTGTCTCATTTTAGAGGTATTATAGAAAATAATCTCTAGAGGCCACTATATCTGAAAGGAATGGCAAAAACAAGGCCTTCATCAGACACACCTTGAGAATGAAGAGTCCCTTAGATGACAAACCATCCTTTGACAAGCATCTTTATCCAAAACCCCAAACCAAGGCTATTTAATTAATTATGGTCCAATGGTTTAGAAATAAGCTTCAGTTCATCAAGGAAGCAGAGGCTTTCTCTACTCAGAGGCTGATAACATACATATTTAGAATAGGGTGTCCACACTGGGTTTGTTGTAGCTGTAGATTAGAGCAACTTGATCTGATGAATATTGACATTCTTATGGGTCAGGACAAGAGGCAAAACGTGGAATAACAGCCTTTCTATATGCACAACCTTTGCCCCAACTCCAGGAACCTAGTTCTCTCTGGGGGTGGAATCTTCTAGAAGTGTGGCAAATCATATTGTAGTGTTAGATTTTTCCCATTCACAAGGAAGAAGGAAAAAAATGACAGTCTTGGGAAGGGTAAAGGGAAATGCTGGGCAGGTGATTCATAGATTGGAGACAGTGTCTAGGTTCCAAGGCATATGGTGGACTATGCTTTGGAAGAGCTTATGGTCAAAAGCAGACGTAAGCTCAGCCAAGACAAAAACATGGTAAGATGGTCTGCAAAGGATTAAGGCCCATTAGGCCCTTAAGGAGAAGGATCTACTCTGAAGCATTAGTAGTTCAAACAGACACAAACAAGGAATGTACTTTAGAAATAAAGCCTATGAAAATGCACACCTAAGGCAAGTCAGTGAAGGCAGTACACATACGGGTGTGCATCATAGGAAACTACCAAGGCAGAAAACTTATGCACTTCCAAGCAGAAAAGGTGAGCTTCAATACTGAAGTTCCAGAAAGTTTTGGGAAAAGATCATGAGGCCTCAACCCTAGGAAAGGAATTACAGGCAACTGAAGAATGCTGAGAGCAAGAGAAATAGTCTTCCTGGTGGAATAACATGCACTTGGTTATCCAATTAAAAAATGGCCAGTCCTGAAAATACATGCAAACAGCTAGCATTATACAGACTGGGCATGTATATACAACAAGAAAAATAGTCTCAGAATTTGAAAGACAGCAAGGGAAAGGGCACTAATTTTAAATATATTATATATACATAAATATATAAAAATGCATATATAATATAAATACATGTATATGCATATATATACATAAGTATCTGTGTGTTATATTAAATATATATGTGTGTGTGTGTGTGTGTGTGTATGTGTGTGTGTGTGTAAATCATTCCCCTTTCCTTTGCTGTCTTTCAAATTTTTGGACTCTTTTTCTTTAATTGTTGTTGCATATATATATATATATATATTACATATATATAATATGTAGTAATATGTATATATGCATGTATTATATGTATATAATATATATAATTTGTTATATGTAGTATATTACATATAACACATATAATACATAATTGAAAGAAAACAAGAAAAAGGGGACTATATTATAATCTCAAAACTATTTAAGTGAAAAAAGAAAGTGCCAACTTGTGCAAAGATGAATTTAAGGAAGATTACTTTAATAACAAATTAGTATTGCCAATGTGTAAAATAAATTAATAGATGAGGGCGTCTAAGCACGGGTCACAGTGCTTAGCGTAAATCAAACTCAATAGATGAAGAATAAAGCATTGCCAAGTGCTCAGTAGATGTGCATGGAGGTTTTACAATGAAACCTACTCTTTTGTACAAGTAGTTATGCTATAAAAAGAATTAAAAATAGGACAAAACACCCAATGACAAGAGCTGAGGCCAGGGTACTAGAGCAAGGACTTCACATGGGAGAATTTCTTGTGACTAATTGAGTATCTGGGAAGGAGAGGAGTCTGGCAGCCAGTAAGACTCTCTTGTCTGGGGAAAATCAAAACCACTTCACACATTGAAATGATGATGAATTTCCTGTCGTTGATAAAGTTGTTAACCCACGCTGTTCCATTTTATCTTTTCAATTGGGAGTCTTTTAGGTGGAAGGAAGATGCAAAGGAACTAGAGTACAGGAAAGTATGGCAATTTGAAGGGTCTGGAAGGTTGGCCAGGCAGAGCTGGCAGAAGGAGGGACACGGCAGTATGAGTCCTGGGGGTACCTGTGTGGGTGTTGAGCTCCAGGATGTAGGAAATGGTCCTCTAGAAGTCCAAGGAGCATCTGGTGGAAACTTAGCCAATTTCATAATGCCTGTCAGATTGCTTGTGCCTGGACACTTTACTAAATGTGATCCTCTTATCATGACAAGTGAGCAAGAGCTTGATAATCTTCACAAACATACTTTTGAGATAGAAGACACAGAAATATTTTACATTCGTGACTGATTTTAAAAACCAACAGTGCTATAGCTGTTCCCTGAGAGGGTCTGCCAGAGCCTGACCAATATGGAGGCAGATGCTTGAAGCCAACCATAGGACTGAACACAGGGACCCCAACTAAGGAGAGCTGAAGCAGTTTTGCATCCCCACAGGAAGAACAATATCAACCAACCAGACACGCCCCCCCCCCATCCCTGGCCCAGAGCTCCCAGGGACTAAGCTATCTAAAGAGAAAACATGGAGGAAAACATCCAACTGCATATGTAGCAGAGGATGGCCTTTTCTGGCATCAATGGGAGGAGGGCCCTTGGTCCTGTGGAGGGTAGATGCCCCAGCATAGGAGAATTCTAAGGCAATGAGGCAGGAGTGGGTGGGTGGTGGGTGAGGACCCTCACAGAAGCAGGGGTGAGGGCGATTAGGTAGGGGGGTTATAGAGGGGAAACCTGGAAGGAGGATAACATTCGAAATGTAAATAAGTAAAATAACCAGTAAAAAAATAGCAATACTTTGTGTACAGTGTCAGGCAATGTGTTGGTATTGTTATGATTGTGACTCTTGGAAACCAATGCTTAGATTTGAGTCTTGTCTCTACCACTTCCCGGCTATGCTACCTGAGGCAAGCTACTTAAAAATCTCTCCTTCACATCCTTCATTGTACAAGCATTGCACAGGTTCCTGAAGTGTTGGGTGAAGTAGTTGATCTAAAGTGTTAATGACGGTGCCAGGTACATAATACGTTCAATGTATGTTAGTCTTGTGGTTATTAGTAGTTTAGTCACCAAAAGCAAACTAAAAGTTGAAATAAATATTTTTGATACATTTATCGGGTATGTATTTTTCCAGTCATTTATTCTTATCCCCTGGACTTTCAAACCAGACAGTCACATACTTTAGGCGAAGAATGTTATCATGGAAAAGTCAGAGAAGTTTTGGAAAACAAAGTTTTGTGATAACTGTAGCCTGGACATTCAAGCTTTAAAACCGAACACGCTGAAAGAGGACGGTAAAGTCCATTCCAGAAAGAATTGTTGACATGCTCTATAATGGTGAATGACTAGGCTTCTCTGACCTCATGGGGTTAAGGGTTTTCCAGTCCAAGAGAAGGGAAAGGCAGTCAAGTGTTCACAGCTACAGCCAGGCACACCAGCTTGTATAAAAAGAAGGAACATCGTATCCTCCCCCAGCAATAGAGAATCAAACACGGAACCTGGATTTCCAGAAGAAGGCAGGGTGCAGTGTGACAGAATAGCACAGACCCTTAGTACTTTTCTCAGTACAAGGAGAGCCTAGGGGAGTTTACACATGCACAGAGCTGCAGTCAGTCTGTGAAGTCATTATTATGCGAAGGATGACCATGGTGGCTGATAGAGACACAGCTGTCTTAGAACATGAGGTAGAAGAATGGTTGGAATGAATGACCAGGAGCCTGCACTACGCCTTGGTGTGGTGTAAGATCCCAAACATTCCCGGATTGCAGATGTAAGGTCATAAATGGGGAGCTTAATAGAGTGTTGGGGTGCTTGGAAGCTAAGCAAACAGTGAAGGTGCTACTTTGACTGAAAGGAAGTTTCTAGCCTCAGTTGGAAGGGTAATGTGAAATAAAAATGAAATTCAGATCATGAAAATTACAGAGAAAATTGGCATGTCTCACAGACCTTTCCTGTAAAACATGCAGAATTATGGCCCCTGAGATGACTCAGTGTGTTCAGGCCCTTGCTGCACAAGTCTGGTGACCCAGAGTTCAGCCCCTGAAACACACATGAAAGTGAAAGAAGAGAACCAAATCTACCAGGTTTTTCCCTGACACACACCTGACCTTCACACACACAGGCACACAAACACACACACACACTAAATTAGTTGCAAACAGAAATAGGTCCAGTAGCACAATTCTGAGGCAGCAATAAAGGGTAGCAGATCTGAACACTCCGTCTCCTCAGTTTATAGCAAGGCAATGCCCAGAATAACATTTTCTTAAGCGATGCCAGGACATCTATGAGGGTAGAGGATTACTGGCCAAGTAAAGAAAAATAAAGCAATGAAGGAATAAACAAAGTTAATATTAGTACTGGCTTCTAAGTATTTTTTTAATTGATTGCATTTTCAGGAGAGTTAGCCTCAGCAAAGCTCAGGGCTATAAAATTTCTGGAAAATGTTTTCCTTTTGAGCTTTGTCCTTGACATTTACAGTAGCTGATTATTTGGGAAGGGGAAGCTGTCTGACATCTGTACTTTCTGCATTTTCTCTGATAGCGTAAGGCAGTTTGGTTCAGGGAGCCTATGTGTTCAAGACTTTGCTCTTGACAATAGTAGCTTTAAAAGCAAGGCTTCCATTGCCTGGGTTATGAAAGAACCACACAGCAGCTTTCCCCTCCCCACATCCTGAGCACTCTGTTATTTCTTCCATTTATAGCCTTGGGTTCTGTTTCCACAAAACTGGTGAGTAAACACTTGACTCCTGCATTTCCTAACCCAGGTATTATAAGGTCATTTCCCTGGCTCTGTCCAAATGCAAGCTCTATTTCTGTCGTTTGCTTTCTGTCTTCAGGTATTCAGGAGATCTTTCTGCCATCTCTCAACCTACAGCCTGCTCTGGAGCATGGCAGCAGTAGCGCTAAGCACAGCTCAAGGTAAAGTTCTTCCTCTGCAGAGCCTCTGGGGTGGAGGTTGGCCACTCCTATGCCTATTAGGCTAGCCCACTATCTTCATGAAGAACTTCAGCACTCTTCCAGCCTTGGAACAGTGGGAGTTGTTCTTCCCGCTTTCCAGACTTTTGTTTTCAAAGAGGCAGAACAAGTTGGCGCTCAGAAGAGATTCCAGTAGATAAACATCCCCTCTCTAGTATAATATGATGTCAGGTTTTCATCTAGAGAACTGAGGGAATATATTTGAAAAATAATTTCCTGGACTTAATTTTAAAAGACCTGGCAATATTTGGAAGTCTATCCTTAAAATTGAGTTCATCTGCTTACAAAAAGTAAAAGGTAGAAAAAAAAAAATACTGTCACTCAGAGGTGCGTAAGCTTACGTTGTCTCCTTACAATAACCTGGCTCCTAATATTTCTTGTCATTCCCATGGAGGTTGCTGCTTACTTTCTGTTGGTTCTTTTCTAATCACTGTGGTGTGATGTCATCATTTATCTCTCTGAGAAAGATGCTGACAATAAAGGGCTGCGGGTTCTGCCTCCACACACAGCCCTGACACACATTACAGGATTTACTGACCAACTAGCAGATTCAAAAAGGATTCCAAACAAGCACCAAAGAATTGGTAACTTTTCCACTACGGGTTATCCTCTACAGTCAAGCACAGGTTATCACATGTCTAATACTAGTTCTAATCTCCTTTCCGCTCTACATTCTAAAAGCAACATTAGTTTTTTCCCCCAAACACATTCTGAAAACTCTGCAAAGATTTTCAGGGAACCTCAGCCTCATCAGTGGGACTCTGCTTTTCCTAACTGCCCTTGTGTTTAAGGAGTTCCCATCATGAAATTACCAGCCAGGCAGCACAGTGGTCATGTTGTAATTGGCAGCTATGTCCTGTTCTCTGGTATTCTCAGGAAAGGTTTCTACAGCCTTTTATTTCCTGCTTACATTTGTTAGTATTTTATCTGCTTGGTTACTCTTAACAAACAAATGTTAGTGTTTCTGTTCATCTCGAAGTTGTGTATCATTTTATTGTCTAGTTCCCTGCTGTTGTTTGGTGTGTGGAGGGAGTGATTTGGACATAGGCATCTATTCATCTTCACTCCTTTCGGTTCCCAGTAAATGTAGTTGTGTTAAATTTCCACCAGAGAAATGCATCATTGAGCTTTGTAGACACTGAGTGCATTATGTTCTGGTTACTGTTTGGTTTTGGTAATTTATTAATCTTGTTATCAGTTCAGCTATAATGAGAGATTAAAAGGGGAAATTTTGGTCTTATTGTATTGTGGAGAGTGTTCAGAAAGAGTAAATTTTTAAGACCAATTTCAGGTTCAGTTTAGGTAACTATTTTATTTTTTGAAAAGATTATACATTTTATGACTCAGTAGTATACAAATCTGAGTAATACATATACATATATATACATATATAAACATATAATTGCTATGTAAATCTAGTGTATTCAAATTAAATATAAAAAGCTATAAGCATATTTTAAAATGTTCTATATTATCATATTTAAATTTTTGCCTTAGTGATTTAAAATTATGGAATCAAAGATTCTGAGAGACACAAAGAAAACTCTGATATTATTACTGTGGGTTTATAAATTGCTATTGTAATTCAGCAGTGTTTGCCATATGTGTTTCAGGATTAGATTGTCAGGTACATGAGGTTTCATGGTTAATATGTCGGTTCACGTTGGGTTGCTCCCTGATCATTATTCTTTTGTTTTTCCATGTGAAAAACGTCGCTGGGCTAGTGTTAAAAGGCTTAAGCATATTTGTTGAGATTTTCTTTAATTTTTTGCCTATATATAAAATCCTAGGTGTTACATTTTGTGGAATGCCAAGACCTGGCCTTTTGGCCTATGAATTCTTCATTCAGTGGCAACCATTCTGCTAAGTTGAACATGTGTTAAGATTTTTTTACTTCCTGTTTTTCAGATTTCTAATTTCTACCATTTAAAATGTTATTTTTCAACTCACCCAGATTCATTCCAAAGTGCTTCTTGATTATGATGCCCAGATTTATTTGTTGTGAGTTCTTGGAGATGGCATTCATTACCCCTCTTTCATTGTGCCCCTTTTCTCAAATAGTTGGTCCTTTGCTATTGGTTGTTGGTTATTATATGAATGCTAAAACATTCATTCACCTGTCAGAGAACAAGTCGCCTGCTTGCGGAAAATAAATCGTTGCCATAACATCTAATAAAAATAGAGTATGGTGACAGTTGGGCATCAAAATTTTTTGATCATGCTGGGTGTATCAAGTCTCCCAGAGCATTATCCTGTTTATCACTTTCGTTTTTCAGAGTCCTCTGTAATGGTATCAGTGGTGTCTGTGGTGTGTGTGTGTGTGTGTGTGTGTGTACCACCTCTATCATCTTTGCTTAAACTGCCTGTTGCTCTTTCGCTCTTCTTTACCACTGTCTCATACATCACTAAGCATGAACTCACCTAATGAACCTATTTCATCTGGCAGTTTTCACACTCAATCATTCTACTTATTCTACAGCTCACTGGGATTCTTTACAATTTATGTTACTCAGCATTGCCTTGTTATATTCTACCTCAGCTTTTCAAAGTCAAATGGACCTATTTCTCTGCTGGCACTTGGGCATGTACACACATTTTGTTTTCTTCTTTGCCTTTTTTTTTTATTCTTTTCTACATTTCAGTTTCAGCATGTGTCTATTACTAGGAGTCTCTCTCTCTCTCTCTCTCTCTCTCTCTCTCTCTCTCTCTCTCTCTCTCTCTCTCTCTCTGTGTGTGTGTGTGTGTGTGTGTGTGTAAAATAAAGTTCTAAAATAGAATGTTTTTTTTTTTTTTGGTTCCATAGTGGAAGTGGTGACCCAGGATGAAAGAAAGATGCTGCACACAACTGCAACCTTACGATGTTCTCTAAAAACATCCCAGGAACCCTTGATTGTGACATGGCAGAAGAAGAAAGCCGTAAGCCCAGAAAACATAGTCACCTACAGCAGAGCCCACGGGGTGGTGGTCCAGCCTGCCTACAGAGACAGGATAAACATCACTGAGCTGGGACTCTGGAACTCGAGCATCACCTTCTGGAACACAACAGTGGAAGATGAGGGTTGCTACATGTGTCTCTTCAACATGTTTGGTTCCAGCAAGGTCTCTGGAACAGCTTGCCTTACCCTCTATGGTGAGAATCTTTGAGAATCCATTCTCTGTTTTTTTCAGAAATATAATTTCCAGGAGCATTGGGTATGTGGTTATGGTGACTGGATTGTTTTGATTCATTACATGGACAGACTCACTTGAAAGCTTTTAGCCTTTCATGACTGCTGTCAATATCACTGCAGAATTCAGAGAGCTAATGTCACTGCACTAAGATGTTTGGCTAGAACCAACTTCTCTCTAGGGTCTTGCCATCACTAACATTGAAGACAGTGATGAGGGCGACATGTTCTCCACAACAGTGAATTCATCGCTAACACTGCAAATGTGCAATGTGTTCTCTCTGGGGCCCTTTACAACTTCTGGAACAAGCAACAGAGGCAGAGCAGTCTAACCTGGAGCCAATATGATGTCTTTCTTGGTTTATTTCAAGGAAGCAGTTTCAAGATTTCTAAAGGTACAGCCAGCAGGGACTTTTCATAACGAGCTGACTTCACTGGGAGTACAACAAGATATAAAGCATTCTTTAAACATTCCATAGGCTTAGTGATGTGATGAGATTATGCCAGGAGCCAGACCTAGCATGGGGAGTTCTTCTCTCTTGTTGGTTCTTCTTGAGGCAGCAGAGGGGGAAGAGCATCAGTGAAGGGTAAGACTTGGTCTTACGAGATATTTAGGGTTGCTGTATAATAAAAGCTTACTATCTAAGTCTAGGTTACTGTGCTATAGCTGACCTGCCTTCTGTGATCTCTGAAGCCAGAAACTTCAGTGTCTGGCACTTAGCACCTCTTCCTAAAACAGCAAGGGATTAAGTAAATAGACATTGTACTGTTGTACTATATTACCTGAAACTGCTGGGTTCTAAATTTTAGTCTGCTAGTAGGAAGTTGCAGGCAGAAAAAGGGACACTTAGAAAAGTGATTATAATGTTTGTTACTAAGTAGTAAAAGTGTCCTATGAAAGCTATCTAAAGGGAAAGAGGAAAGATCCTAAGTGGGGAAAGGGAAAAACAGTTCCTAAAAGAAAAGGTTCTTCTAAGGGAAGAAAGGATGGAGTGGGGTGGAAAAGGAATGAGAAATAGAAAGGGTAATGGGTACACAGAGAGAGGTGCTAATCCAGGGAGACTGTCAAATGGTATCTGAGAAACACACAACAGAAAAGACGGCTTACACAAAAGATGCAGAATAATTAGGATTACACTATATGGAGGAGATAAATATCATTTCAGATTTTCACGTTTCTATCTAACCAGCCAGTTATGCTAGAGACAAACTGCAGAAATGACATTTTTTGTGCAAGGTCTGAACTCACTGGAAGCCCATTGGGAGGAAGGTGTGGCATTTTATCTGTCTAGCTCCCATTGTCTTTCTGTGAGGATTTCCCCTCATTCCTGTGAGAAAATGCAGAAGCCAGGTGAGGTGCTTAACTGACAGCAATGAAGCATTAATTAGGAAGTGGGTCTAAGGGTGATTTTGTAACATCTAATGTGGTGTGTTGATTATTGGAGGGAGAAGAGTAACCTGGCAGAGACATTACAAATATTGAAGCAAGGCTTTGAGCGTGCTAAGAGAATTGCTAAGAGAGATTTACTAGGTAAAAGAGTGTGGGGATGCAGGGACCTTCTGCTCACGCTGCTGCTGATGGATCTTCCCAATGTTAAGTCAGGCTTTCTTCCAAATTTCCACTTCTTTGTCTGTTTCTCTTTCTCTCTTCCTTTCCCCCATAGCTCTCCCTCTTGTCTTCTTTTTCTTCCTTTTTACTTCTCATTTCATGTTGTATGATTTCTGTAATTTTTCTCTAGATCATTCCTCTCCTGCTCATTCTCCCTCCATCCCCCAAAGGGAATTCCTTCGATACAACTTGCATCTAAGCCATTCTCTGATAACCCCACAGACTGTGATACACCGTCTAATCATATAAATCCTACTCATTTTTCGTATTTTCATCTCTCCCACCACTTACTGATTCTTGGAATTTGAGCAATCATCTAGAGCTCCCCTCCCCCCAGCTCCTGCAATCTACCTATCTCTTGAAAGTACAGGCACAAACAAGCATTCACTTACACTGGCTTCTAATTAACTCATGGGCTGCAAAGCCAGCCACAGAAGGATTGGTTTGTACAGGTTGGCAGAAATGTGGCAGACATTCCAACAGAAATAAAATTGCCCTTTATAAAGAGAACAGGCTACAACTAGTGAGGAAATTATACCCTTTTTTTCTAAAGAATTCTTCCAGCTTTGTCAGGAGATCCCTGTGACCCTTCCAACCATCAATCTCTGACTTTATTATTTATGGGTTCTGAGTTCCTAGTTTGCATTTGAGTGGGTTTTCTAATTAGGTAATGGGGGATGGGAAGGTGAAGCTCCCCTCTGTCTCATTCAACTTTAAAAAAATGGATTTTTCTCTAAACAACAGGATCTGGGAACTGTGCCCTGCCTGTAGCTTCTGAGAGGTAATGGGTACACATAGAGAGGTGCTAATCCAGGGAGACTGTCAGATGGTTTCTGAGAAACACACAACAGAAAAGATGGCTTACACAAAAGATGCAGAATAATTAGGATTACACTATATGGAGGAGATAAATATCATTTCAGATTTTCACGTTTCTATCTAACCAGCCAGTTATGCTAGAGACAAACTGCAGAAATGACATTTTTTGTGCAAGGTCTGAACTCACTGGAAGCCCATTGGGAGGAAGGTGTGGCATTTTATCTTTCTAGCTCCCATTGTCTTTCTGTGAGGATTTTCCCTCATTCCTGTGAGAAAATGCAGAAGCCAGGTGAGGTGCTTAACTGACAGCAGGCCATGTGTTTTCTTTCTTTTGTCTCAGTACAGCCCATAGTACACCTTCACTACAACTATTTTGAAGACCACCTAAACATCACTTGCTCTGCAACTGCCCGCCCAGCCCCTGCCATCTCCTGGAAGGGCACTGGGACAGGAATTGATAACAGTACGGAGAGTCATTTCCATTCAAATGGGACTACATCTGTAACCAGCATCCTCCGAGTCAAAGACCCCAAAACTCAAGTTGGGAAGGAAGTGATCTGCCAGGTTTTATACCTGGGGACTGTGATTGACTACAAGCAGTCTCTGGACAAAGGTAAGAGAGGCTGGGCAAAAGAGACTGTGGTGTGTTTATGTTTTTGCACTGGGAAGACAGTAATGTTCTTCAGAGACTCTAAACTGCTCACCAAAGACCATAGTTAGAAAGAACATGAGGCAAGGGAAAGAAGAGCTTGAGGTATCAAATACAAGTTTTGTTGTAGCCTCTCCATTCACAGAGATAACATTCTAAGACCTCCAGTAGATGCATAAAGCTGCAGAGAGTATTGAATCCTGTGTTTTATTCTCTCTCTCTCTCTCTCTCACACACACACACACACACACACACACACACACACACACTCACGATGCACATACTCCAATATTTAACTTGGCTCTCTAATTACACATGGTAGGAGATTAAACGATGAAACCAATTAAGAAAATACAATCAAGGAAATCTATTATAGTTAACATTTGTGTTTAAATTCCTTTGTGCAAAAGAATTGTTGAATATAAGTATGAGGTGCAAAAACCACTCAATATGAATGTCAAGACAGCTACTCCACAGTTAAGAGAAGGATGGTTCACACAGTGTCCTTACACCGGGGAATTCACACCCTTGCTGAGATGAGATGAGGTGATGTCACATGTTATCCATCATTCACAATAGCACATGAGCTAAAATTTGTGTCTTGTTTCTTTCTGGGATTTCTTTTTTCATATTTTGGACTACACAACAGCTAACTCATGCTCTAGAAAGTAAAATTGCCAAAAAGTGTATATGGGAAACATATTGCTTACATACCTATGGCTGATATCCACCAACTGGGAAGTATTTTCTAGGCAATCATAAAACTGTGTGTCTAGTGCTCCAGTAAGAACACCACAGTAGACCATGAACATACCTAAGGTGAATGAGGTGAGGTTTTAGCTAAGTCTGGGAACGAGGAAGCTTTTCTGGAGGACCCCGATGACATCTATGAAAAAGTCTTTGATCATCCGTGAGAAAATCCCCATCTGAAGGCTCATCACTCTTTTAAGAAAAACTGCATTACTGTTTCTATGCTCTTCTAGGTTCTCACACAAATCTTTCTTAATGAATTTCTCAGGGACTTATAGATACATGGTTTGAGACTACAGAAAATTGGTTTCAAGCATGGCTATCTCTAGGTTTGAAGTAGTCGCCGTGGAAGTGGCACACTTGATAAGCACCTAAAATGATGATAGCCATGTGGGAGCGCTCTTCAATAAATAAAACCCGGAGGAGTTGTGCAGTGGCCTCCAGGGAGTAGCTCCTACATCCGTGTCTAGCTGAGCTCCTTAAAACCTCAATTCTAGTTAGAAATTACATGTTTAGGTAAATTTTGGTGAAAAAGCCTTGTGTGGTGCATTTGGACTTCATGGAGAGAGCCTCGGCTTGGGATCAGCCAAGGCCAAGAGCAAACGTCCTTGAAAAATGAGGACTTGAAAGGGTAAATGAGCTTTTTTTCCAGGAATTCTGAATTTGACTTAGGTGACATCAAATGTTTTCTATTGCTTGCATAGCATTTATTCTATGAATAATTACTGATGGTGCAAAAATCCCATATGCAGCTGTAGAAACCATGGAAATGAGACAACCTGAAGACTATCAGTTGTTGTGAAAACTCTCCTACAGAGAAGGCTAAATGTTTCCCTTTGTGTTCTCTACACCAAGGAACTGGCCTTTAGCTGGGCTCCACTGAGAACTCCTGGGAAGAGATTTAGGAACAAAAGCATAGATAGATTGGAAGAAAGGCAATAGAATGAATTGCTTCCAGTGGTTCACATCATGGGAATCATGGATCTTTTTCACTTTTCTAATTCCAAGTGTATTTATATTTAAAGAATATGATATTTGAAGGCAAAAATGATTTGACTAGCCCTCTGCCTTTAAATTTTCTACTTTGGTATTGAGCTCAACTAGCCTTCCCAGTTAGGAGTGGCTTCATTTTTTTAAGTCTTATAGATATTAATAACATTTAGCTCTCAGGATTAAATTAAGTGACATTGCAAACATATTATTATATGTAACTGCATAAAATATGCTGGCTGTTACTAACATCTAATTGTTTTACAAACCCTATGAGGTCATAACTGTAGATGTGACTACGGATGCCTGTAAGGAAAATTTTAGAACAGCTCTTAGTTGTCATAATAACTCACTTTTTGTTTTTTCACCATTTGTTTAGCAGACTTCTCTTCTGACTCCCCTTCTCTCTCTCTCTCCTCTGTACACACAGGGTTTTGGTTTTCTGTTCCACTGTTGCTAAGCATTGTTTCTCTGGTAATCCTTCTGGTTTTGATCTCCATCTTACTGTACTGGAAACGCCACCGAAATCAGGAGCGGGGTGAGTCATCACAGGGAATGCAAAGAATGAAATAAGGTAAATATTTTCCCTTTATAATCACTTGGGGTTTGTTTGAATATATAAGTAATGTTATATCTATTATCTATAAAGTATATAAATATTGATGAGGTTTAGGAAAAGCTACAAGCTTGCTTTCTTGCAAGTGGACATTTCAGCTTTTCATTGCCAGATAGTTTAAAAGCTATTTCATAAATTAAAAGTAAGAACTCTTAGAAAGAAAACAAGAATATATTGGTTGGATAATAGTGGGATATTGTGAAACAAAATAAAGAACTCTGGCCCCCACACAAGAACCTCTCCACCTGCTAATAAGGCCAGTCTTGTCTCCTTTTACACCATCCACAGCCATCTGACCAACCATGAGACTGTGAAATTGCCCAGTACCATTTCATTAAATAACACTTCCTATGTTACATTCGCATGCTTGCAACATACTCACTTGCAACATACAAGTGAGTCACACATGTAGTCGTTATTTCGTATCATTCTTCATGCCTTTCCAGGCTGAGAATGTCTCTTCATCCTCCACCACCGCCATTTGCCACAGTATCATATACATATTGCTATATATGATATGTATCGCAACATGGTGTATATTGCTCGATAAATGATCATTCATTAAGGGACAGAATTCAAGTAGCTTGAATGAGATATTTTCCAAATTTACTTCCTCTCATTGTAACTCAGTACCCTATGAACACCAGACAAATCTTAGACAATGCGATGCATCAAAGAATAAGATTTCCACCAAAATGAGCAATGTGAGATATATTTCAGGAAAGAAATACATTTCTTTACTGTCTGAAGCCTGTGCTCAACCTATTAAGCACAAAGCTGGGATTTTTTTTTTCTTTGAAATGGGAATTTCCTGGGGTGAAAGGGTAATGTGGGAGTTTCTTCCATCCTAGATAACTGAACTTTAGGGTCAGGGAAGAAAAAATTGTTGGTATTAAATAATATTTCAAGTTTTGATTTAGAAATAACCCTCAAATTCTACCTTATTTCCCTTTTCACTTTATGATTTCTGGGCCATTTTTCATGTCCTCACAACATTTTTGATCACCTTATCTTGCTTAAACCTTAAATAAGCACCAGAATAAGTCGTATAAATTCACAAAATGAACAATGCGCCTGCAATGTTTGTGCCCCCTTTAAGAAAGTAAATGGAGGGATTTGTTCTGTCTGCAAGGTTATAAATCAGAACATCTCACGGTATATAAACATAAGCCATAGAACACCAAGCCCTCCCCAAAATACCAAAGGCAAAAGTCTCTTTGATTTTATCTTATCCAAGCATTTCCGTTTTTCAATTAGGTAGTGTGAATCCAGCAAGGGAAGCCAGTTTCCTTCTTGAAGGTCAGAGTCAGTTCTTAAAAGCAATTAGAATAGCAGGACTGCTTTCCCGGCCCCTCTCCTGACTTGAAAACAAAAAACTATGGTTATCAATTGCATTCACAGTACAAAAAAATGTCCAAAGTATTCAACTTCATTTTTCAAGTTTATTTTGACTATGAGTTACATTTAAGCCCCAGATAAATTTCCCTAAGCAGGGGTATTTGCAAAGTAGTAGTTATTTATTCATTTATTGAGTCTTAGATTTTCTGAGGAATAGAACTGCTAAATGCCAGAAAGAAGCAGTCAATGTCTGTGTTAAACTTTGCCTCAGTTAAAAAATAAATATTCCTGCTTCAGATGAACCTTGTGAACATTTAGTTGCCACTTTGTAGGCAAATGTTGACATGACATATGGCCACATAAATTTCTCTAAATGCTCATATTTCAAGTAACTCGATTCTTTTTTTAAATTTCAGAACTTTAGCAGCCATAGGATTTGATTCTGCATACTTACAGCCACTAAAACCAAGTGTCAGTTATTTTAGAAGCCTAATTGCTCAGAGCTAAGAAAATACTGGTTCACAAAGAACCAAATTTTAAGCTATGCAGAACTTTGTGAGATAGAGAAAAAGAGTCAAAGAACATAGTAATGCCTCTCTCTCTCTCTCTGTCTCTCTCTCTCTCTCTTTCTTTCTCTCTCTCTCTGCCTCCCTCCCTCCTCCACCTTTCTCTTCCTCCCTCCCTCTCTCTCATTTGTATGCAACAGGTACACACACAGCTCTTCTCTTGCCTTCCATACTTTCCTTATTCACCTCTGTCCTCTTTTATGTTTTCTTCCCTTCATTTTTTGAAGTCATAGAACTTGGAGATATGAAAGGATATGCAGTCAAGCAAAAATATTGAGGTTCCAAAACCAGTGATCCAAAAGTTCATGCTGTGGATGTGAAAGAGGAAATAAGAAAGTGGAACTGAAGGTGGTGTGTGTGTATGTATGTGTGTCAGTGTGTGTCAATCATACACTGTGTGTATGAGTATGAATGTGTGTGTGAATGTGTATGAGTGTGTATGGGTGTATGTGTGTGTATGTGTGTCAATATGTGTGTATGGGTGTGTATGTGTGCACACATGCATGCATGCTATGTGTATGAGTATAAATGTGTGTGAGTGTGTGTGTGTATGTATATATGAATGTGTGTGAATGTTTGTGTGTGTGTAAATGTGCAAGTGTGTGCTTTGCATGTAGGTAAGAAGAAAGATAAATGGCACTTGTCCTAACTAAATCTAAACATTCTCATCTCCATGGAGAGCCTAGTAGCCAAAGGAATGTGTTCCATTACATCAACATTTGTTTGCTAATTCATCAAAACAAAACTCCCTTTAGATCCCAATCACAATTCATGGTCCACAAACGTGAAAACAGATTCAGTTTTGCCCAGAGGGGCAATCTGCAATAACTGCTGTTGTCTTTGCATAGAGGTCAGCCTTCCCCAACTTCTCTTGTGATTCAGTACAGTGTAGGTTGGACATTGCCCTCTTCTCTCTTTTTTGTTGTACCATGTGCACTGGAGGAAGTTATGATAGCTATTGGGCCACTTTCTCTCGACTCCTAACAGGATCACCACAGTTATTTCTTATATAACCTTACAAGACTAAGAATCCTTTCAGAAATATGCTTACTTCGTCTTGTTTCTGTGAATTAGTATTTTATTTTTGAAACAGAAAGTGAGAAAGCATTCAAAGTTTCCTGGGGAAATTTTCTATCATCCCAAACCTATTCTTCTAGTAACAGTCAGTGATGTCATAAGTTCATACCTTCTCCGTATAGGAAAATGAAGTAAAATTGTGGCTGAGAATAATCTTGCATTTCACAACAATCACATACCATTTATTATATAGTCCTCAAAGATGATGAGTGAAATTTTGGGTCTGCTATGGAGCAGACCACTGTAACTATCACTGCATGTTAGAACACCTTGTTTTGAGTACCTAAGTTATTTTCTTTGCTTTGGTTTGGTTGATTCAAGACTGGGTTAGAAACAAAAGAACACAGACACTCATGTGAGACATATATTCTGGACTCCACTTCTTTTCCAAGTGCTGGCTATTTCACATAAAAGATATTTTTTGGCCACATAACATTTATATTTATATTGACTTCCTTAACTTCCTAGTAACCTGAGATATGAATGGTCCTTGGACAATACATAATGGTTATATTAATAATTTATTATTGCCTTGACTGGAGCATACACTGATTCCTGTTTTAAGCATACTATTATGTCAAGGAACAAAGATTTTCAGTGAATTTTGTGGTGATAAAATTCATCTTTAGTTAGGAAGATAATCCAAAGAAGATTTATTACTAAAGCAATTAGAATCTCCGTTGTTAAACAACAATGCTAATAATCTCCAGATTAAAGGCTGGATAAGTGAGAATTTCTACCCTATCCAAGACTCTTCATAATCTTAGGGAGGAATATGATGATCTATGTAATTGAAGCAATGGGGAAACCCTTAATAAACTATTCAGGCTAGCTGAGAAAAATGTGCTCCAAGCCTATACGATAAAATGTGCATGTTTTTCATGTGTAAAAATGCTACTCACCAATCCAAAATGGCATGACAAAATCTGACCATCAATTTCTTGGTTACCAGGCTCTCAAAGCCTGGGATTTTATTTTGTTTGTTGGTTTTGTTTGTTTGTTTGTTTGTTGTTTTGGTTTTTTTTTGCATGGAACTATTTATTGCTATTCTCCAAAACCCTAATAGTTGGCACAGATGAACCAAATCCTGAATTTTACTCCATAACAAGAACACTTCCAGGAATGGAGACATCATAATATTCTATACAGGAACTAAATGGCATTTTACCTCTCAAGTGGACATCTGTCTCCTTAGCTGTTTGACCATTTTTTTCAAATGCCTATTTACATTAGCATCATTTATTACACAAATTAATGAAACAACAAGGATTAGAACACTTTTAAGCTGATTAATCCTCTAATGTCATCGTTACTTTGATTTTTTGCTTATGTTCTCTCTGTCCTGTCTATTACCAGTTGTGTTCTTTGGAACTGCTATGCCCCTCACCTTTGTAGTCTACACTTTGAGCCTTGGCTGAACAGATCCACACTCTTAGTCCTCACTGTTAGAAAAGCCAACTTTATGTTATCTAAATTGGAAGAGGTAAAGTTACTTTACAAAAGTACACAAGTGGATTAGCCAAAGAAGATAAATGCTATGTTTTCTACTGTTTCTTCATCAAAGAATAAGGAATTTGGTGGCTTATAACACAAAAATCATTCTCCTACAATCCTTCATGTCAAAAATCCAACACATGACTCACTGGGCTAAGATCAAGGTCCCTTTATAGCTATCTTCCTTTCCACAAATTCTCGAAGAAAATCAATGGTCTGTGTTTATCCAGGTGCTTCAGACTGACTTTATTCCTTGTTTTTGTTTATTTGTTTTCATTTGTTTGTTTGTTTTACTTGTTTCCATATACAGAGGTAGTGATGGCCATTTAGGCTATTCTCAAATTGAGATTCTCTCTCACTAACCCCTCTTATCCTCATAAAGACATGTGTGCTTGCAGTAGGCCTATCTATATCTTTGGGCTCTCAATTAAATTATACAGAAAAACCCATTCTTCCATGTAAGGTATTCTTTTCCATGTTCCTGAAATTAGGATGTGGATGATACAAGACTACTTTGTTCTGCTACCACACAGGCAAAGGTGGACTGGAGTAAGTGGAGAGACAGCTGTTACCTGGTCTCCAAGTACAATCATGTATTCAATACCTATAATTCCTTAGCCCTGCCTAGTTTAGGGCAATGTTTTATCAAAGAGCATCAAACCATGGTCAGACTCTCTGAGCACATCACTTTAGCTTTCTTATTCAAGCCTTTCCTCCTTCCAAAAAAGAAAGACTTTACAACAATATTTTTTCAAGACTATGTCTCAGTCTTTAACACAAAAATGTAACTTCTGCTTTTTGGTCCTTAGTCATCACTGACTGTAACATTAGCACCATGGGTTCTTTTCATTGGAATCTCAATTATTACGTACTTCCTATATCTCTTTACTCCTACACCCATCACAGTAGCAAGAGTTACTGACCTTGTCCTGATATCTTAGTCATAGGTAAGTCCATTTGGATTCTCTGTAAGAGCAAAGTAAAATATTACACTTAGCACTGAATGTTATGATATCAGATAAGACCAAATGGGTCTTTCCCATCGATCATAATTTAGTGAGACACAAGTTTCTAACTAGGCATGATGGTACATGCCTATAATATCAACAACTGCGATGTTGAAACAAAGGAAATTCAAGTTTAAGATTAGTCTGTGCTATGTCGTCAAAGACTATCTAAAGAGGAAAAGAATGGAGATTTCTGAGTCTCTTATATTGAGAGAACAATATTATGAGGCCATTGTGGGTATCAAGTACCTGGGTATTTTCCTCATAACTCTTTAAAATTTTTACTAATAAGCCTCACTTGACGTCATTAGCCCATATACAATACAGTTCCTTAAAAAAAAAAACAACCCACAGAACTAATAAATACTGTACTTTGGCATGCACATGAGTGTACACACATGCACACACACACACACACACACACACACACACACACACACACACACTCACACATGCACACCACAATGTAGCATGTAGACAAATGTCCTCTTGGTGACTTTTTTCTTTCACATCCAACCTTCAAACTTCAATCCAACCTTCTATTTTCACAATGGAGTGTTATGAAAGCTTCTGCAGACCAGAGAGCACCACAGTGCAGCTCATTTCTCTTTTCAGTAAACAAACTTGATCAAGCTCGTCATGCTCAGTTAGTGCTTCCAACTCTAGAACTTTCTGTGGTCAGTGGTTTATAAAATTTATATCATTTATACAACAAAGAGAAAAGATTGGCCTTGTATTTTGTAAGTCCTTTGAAGATTATTTTTACTAAGTATGATTGGGGCTTTTCATCTTCAAAATGTGTGTATCAATAATTTTAACTTGACAATTTTATTACTTTCTAGACTGGCAAAATTATATCAATAACATATAATACAATGCTTTGAATGTATGTACAAATTATGAAACAGCTAAATCAAGCTAAGAGCTACCACTTCTTCATTATATGTTAAACTGTTACATGAGAACACTTACAATCTAAGGTTTTAGTAATTTTCATGTGCTTGATGATCTTGTGACTATAGTCACCATGTGTTACAACAGTTTTCTGGAACTCATTCCTTTGTTTAACTGAAATTCTCCTCATCTTCCCAGTGCTGCTTAAGATAATTCTACAATTGTATTTCTGTCTTCAATAAGTCAACATTTTAACGTTCTCTTTTAGCATAGGAGATTATAAATCTACAGAATTGGTTAATTTCTGATCATTTATTTGTTTTATTAGCAACTATAATCACTGCTTCACCTATTCTGATAAAGTCCTATTTTATTTATTTTTATTTTTTTTGTAGTCTGGGTCCTTTATTTCTCTTTGTACATTAGGCCATGAATTCATAGGGAATGGGCTCCCGCAGCTCAGGCTCTTTTCCATTAGTCCTCACAAAGTGCGCTTCTCTGGGTGGTGCAGGCTGGCGCTTCAGCTGAACCCAGGTGCCCTTCTCCTTGGCTTCCTTTTTCTTCTGATTGTTCTCCTTCACCCACTTCAGGAAGCTGTCTCTGCTCTTCAAGTGCTTGATGTGCTCAATCTGCACATTGATCCTCTTAGCCAGAATCTTGCCCTTAATTTGCTTGTTTACAATGATGCCCACAGCATGCTGGGTGACATTGTAAACTCTTCCGGTTTATCTGTGGTAACACTTATGGGGCATTCCTCTCTGATCAGTGCCCATTCCCTTGATGTCTACAATATCACCCTTCTTGTAGATTCGCATGTATGTAGCCAAAGAAACAACTCCATGTTTCCTAAAAGGCCTAGAGAACATATAGCGAGAGCCTCTCCTCTTTCCTTTTGTGTTCGTTATGTTGGCAAGTTAACTGAAAGATCTAAAGTCCTATTTCTTTAAAACAGATAGCTGGGTACCTTTGGACCTATCCTCCTTCCTCTGCACTCAGAAATTATGAGCAATTACTGTAGTTTTATTAAACAAATGCTGTGAAGATTTTAAAAGAAATGCATGCAATTAGAAAAATGCGGAAAAAGCCAGTACCAACTAGCTTAGGGGATTCCCAGCAGAGTTGCTTTGGCCAAGTGATTTAGTCCAAGCGTTTTCCTCGTTTATAACTTTAAGCTACCAGCAATTTGTCCATTGGCCTATGCCATTAAGACTCCATTCACAACACTGAATCATATTAAGATTCCAGCAAGTGCTGGTGTCTATTGTTACTAAGTCTATGGTCCCTTTTAGCTTTATCAATGTGTATTTAAGTGTTTGCACACACAATAAAAGGAGAAAAGCTCAAGGAGATGAGCAAAGAAAAAGACATGGGCATTACAGCAAGCAAGATTTGAGGAAACAGAGCTCAGAAACTGATTTGAACACAGGAATTGGAGAAACTGGGAAGCAGAGCACACAGTATTCATTTCACAAGTAGGTTTAGAAGTTCAGAAGCAAAACAAGCTGAGAGGGGAGAAAGGACAGAAGGTGTGTGTGTGTGTGTGTGTGTGTGTGTGTGTGTGTGTGTGTGTGTGTGTGAGTGTGTGTGTGTATTGAAATGAGGTTATGATGGCTAATATAGATTTACTGACATTGGTAATGTAAATTGTTTTAGTTTGAAGATGTGGAATTATTTTGGTTAATTTGGGGGAGGGAGATAAGAGGGCTAGGATGACGGGAAAGCTGGTTATTTAACACCTGTATGTATTGTCATATGGATTATATATGACTTGTTATAGATACATTTATATTAGACAGAGAAACCATAGATGAACTAATGGCTAAGGATACTATGAAAAACTGAAAATGCCATTGTGAGCACACCATATATAGCATACAATGAAAGAAAAGGTTGGGGAGTGGTGGCCATTTATTTAAGATTATTAAGAGGTCAGCTTCTATGGGTTCATTAGAATAAGGAGGACCTGGAAACAGAAAATGAGCCAGCCATGATGGAGAGCAGAGATTGTTGACCTCTAGAAAGAGAGTTACAAATTTGCAATCTCAAAGAAAGAAAAACCATTAAGACTTTGGAATACTCCAACATGGAGTATGATCTGAGAAAGTATGCCTACCCTAAACCTACTTCTTACTAATCTGCAATAAAGCGTAGCTTCAGACCAAATGATGGCATAATAACACCCTGGCAGGGTGAGTTCCTGTCTGCTAAGTACAATGACTTTTAAAAATCAATTACTGCATAAATGTCTTCTCTTTTACTTCCTTTTTATTGTAATAACCCACTTGTATTAAAATATTACACCATGTTAAGGGAGAAGGTAGTGATCTCATGAATCACTGATAGCTAATCCTGAAAATGTTGGCATCTAAAATATGTAGAACTCTGGAAGATCCAGTAAAATGACCTAAGAGGACAGAAATGGGAGGGATGGACTGAGGTTAAATAGCAGGTCTGCTATCTTAGTATCTACATTCCTTGTGGGGAAGCTGACCTCCTCCCATTTAGGAGTGCTAGTGCTAAGCAATCAGTAACTCTTGACAAACTTCATGACTACTTAGTGATTTTTCCAAGACTGATGTCTGCAAGTTACAACCAAGAGAAAACAAAGCTGAGTATTCTTCTCAGCTAGAACCTCTCTGATCACTTGGTTTTCTTGACCACTTGTCTTTCTTTGTAGCATTAGGTGATTTGCTAGGACATTGCTAGGTCATAAGTGTATGATCCCAGCACTTGAGAGGCCAAGGAGACAGGTTCCTTGAACCAGATCTTTGTTAGTTCAAAGACATTCTGGGCTTCTCAGTGAATCAGTGAGTTCCAGAACAGCCTCCTCAATTATAGAGTGAAATTTATATCCAAAAAAAGAAGAAAGAAAGAAAAGAAACACACAGACATACACATAGAGGTGGGGGAGGGAGAGGAAGAGGAAGAGGAAGAGCGAAAAAGGGAGGGAAAAAAACTAAACAACTCTGTATTTCAGTATTTTTTAATGCTGCTGTTAATTGCTTCAACAATGTTGAGAAATTAAAAATGTCTAATGTTGACAAACTTCTGTTTTTTTTTTATTATTATTATTCAGAGCTCTAGAGAAATTATACAGTACCCTGAACGTGTTTCCCTGGTCTACTTGAATCTGATGTGAAAGAAGAAAAAGGTCATTCTCTGTGGGACATAGAAAGAGCAAAAGATGCAGAAGCAAGCCTGTGAGGGAATTGACTCTTTGCTGCTGTCCCAGGTCCTCAGTTGTTTGCATTTCAAGAGGAAGTCCTGTGCCTCGGCTCTGTTGAAGGACTTGATTTTTGTAGAGAAATGCAGTTTCATGCTGTTAGAAAGACACAGGACTTAGAATCACCAGTGCCAAACCAGCTCTCAGACCGACTAGGGCTCCCACCGGAGGGACAAATTGTAGTCAACTTACCTCACAGAGCTTTTTGGTCCTTGTACAAAGTAGAGAGGAGAGGGACCAGAAAGTTTGCCATGTCTGAAATCTGATGGAACTTTAGGAAGAAAACTGAAGAATAAGCAAAAGAAGAGAGAACACAGAAGGGTCCAAAGAGTTTCTGAGAGTACCTTTTGCCTTTCTGTTGGTGTCCCTGCTCCGGTTTTGTTCTTAGGCCCACCAGTGTGTTTCGCTGTTGTTTGAGTATATAGTCAACTACCTGCTACTGTTCTGCTGATTGTTGGCCTTGCTAGACTCCCTGATTCCTCTGCCATTCTCTATGTGCTTCTATGAGGGTTACTATGATGAAAATAGAGCAGAATTTAGTGTGAAGTAACATTGGCAACCGTAATGTGTCCATTTAACTTATTTTTATAGCACTTAGGCAATATTGTTAGTCTTAGCGAGTAGTTTACATCTTTACAAAAGCATGCTTTTCTTGTCCATTTGGCCCACAATATCACCCTCTTTGAGGCCATTCTGAATCTTGTCTTGTGTAACAATAATATATTATGAAAACAGATATGTTAAGAATTTCCTGTACAGCAGTCAGATGTATATGCTCTCTCTCTCTCTCTCTCTCTCTCTCTCTCTCTCTCTCTCTCTCTCTCTCTCTCTCTCTCTCTCTCTCCCTCCCTCCCTCCCTCCCTTCCTCCATCCCTCCCTACTCCCCACTCTCTCAACTTCTTTTTCTATGGCTGTATTTTTCTCAAAGAGAAGGCAACTCTGGAATACAATTGCTTTGTTCTGAAGACATTGTGAGCTATTAATTCTTAACCTTTGACAAAACTAGTGAAGTTGCTTTCTGTATCTTTTGCTTCATCTGTCTCTATAGTGTGACCTAGAAATTCAAGTGTAAGTTGTTTTTATTGTTGAACTGGATATTTATATACATGGTATGATTTCCACATGTTATTTAATTCTGTATAATTTCCTATATTTGTATTAAAATACCAAGCTATTAAAAGTGTCAACTAAATATTTGATGTGTGACATTCCCTTGAGAAATATAGAAATAAAGAATAACACTTGGATTTTTTTTCTCTGTATGTGAAATCTTTAGTTGACCTTTCTGCTTACTCATGGGGTAGTGTCTAGTGTGGTTAATGAGAGCTATGGTAAGTGAGTGTCTTTTGATGTGATTCTAGAGTTATGGAGTTTCCTAAGTGTGCTCTCTTGGTTTTACCGTTAAATGCCACACCTCACAAAGGAGTGGCTTAGACTATTTCTGGTACCATAGCAATGAGCACTCCATCTTGCTGTGTTTCTGGTACCTTGGCTGAATCATTTCCATGTCAGGCAAGAGGAGTAAAAGAAATATGTCTCCAATGTGTGGTTTTCAGGACTCACTTCTCTCATAATTCAAAAAAATTATTAAGGCCCACAAAGAGTTTCTGTATGAAATTACTTATGTGTCTTGATAGCTGCCATATCTGAGGTGGAAGCATACAATTTAAAAGGAAATATATATAAGCACATGGAGCTGTCAACATTGTGAACACCACCTGTCATAGTTTAGGGTCAACTCCACAGAACACTGGTAAAAGAAAGAGCTAAAAGCACAAATAGGTCATTGTACTGTTGAAAGTTTCATTCAGCAGATGCATTTAAATGGACTTGTCACAAAACTAAAGATGGATAAATTAAAAGATAGGTAATAGAGCTTTATGTGTAACTCCTATCTAGAAGTTGCACATACAATGTAAGTTTTTGATCGTTCAGCCATCTATTAATTGATTGAGGCCATTACCTTTCTTAGAGTTAATCTTCCAAGTAAAGACTTCAGAGAACTCTAAATTAAGTTTTTCCATAATTTATTGTTTTCCATAATGTACATCCCAATCACAGCCCCCCTCTCCCTTTTCCTCCCAGTCCCATCCTTACAAATCCCTCCTCCACTGCCCCTCTCAGTCTTGTCAGAGAAGTTGGAACCTCCCTGTATACCACCTCTTTCTGGGACATCTAGTCCTGGAAGGACTAGGTACATCCTCTCCCACTGAAGCCCAACCAGGTAGTCGAGGTAGAAGAAGAGACCTAATGGCAGAGAACATACCTAGACAGTCCTCACTGCACTTGTTAGAGGATCCACATGAAGAACAAGCTGCGTGTTTGATACAAACGTGTAGAGGACCATGTTCCAGCCCATGCATGCTCCTTGGTTTATGGCCCAGTCTCTGAGAGCTCCTATTATCCCAGGTTAGTTGACTCTATAGATTTTTTTGTGGTGTTCTTGACCCCTCAGACCTGCTCAATTCTACTCCCAACTCTTCTACAAGATACCGAGAGTTCCACCTTATGTTTGGCTGTGAGTTTCTGCATCTGTCTCCATCTGCTGATGTATGAAGCCTCTCAAGAGACAAATATTCTAGATTCCTATCAGTAAAGTACCATTATAGTGTCAGGGATTGGCTCTCTCACATGGAATGAGCTCAACATGGGGCAGTCATTAGTTAGCTGTTTTTTCAGTCTCTGCTCCATCTTCATCCCTGCACATCTTCTAGGCAAGAAAAAATTTGCCTTTTTCTCTTCTGAAAGTCATTCTTGGCTATAGAAGATGGCCACTTCAGTCTCCAGGTTTCCATCTAGTAGGAACCTCAGCTAGCATCTGTCTCTCTCTTCCTCT
Source organism: Micromys minutus (assembly GCF_963924665.1). Lineage (NCBI taxonomy): Eukaryota > Metazoa > Chordata > Mammalia > Rodentia > Muridae > Micromys > Micromys minutus. Next base: position 48,558,777 of record NC_137976.1, read on the forward strand.
CTCTCTCTCTCTCTCTCTCTCTCTCTCTCTCTCTCTCTCTCTCTCTCTCTCTCTTCTCTCTCTCTCTCACACACACTCTCTCTCACTCTCTTTCTCTCTCTCTCACACACACACATACACCCACACACACACATACACACACTATCAGAATATTGAAGCAGTTGTACCTAAGCCAGGAATGTTTGATAGAGGCATCAAGCAGCAGGGTTGGAGAGAAATAAGAAAGAGAAAAAGGAGTAATTAAGAACATGCTCAATTCTCTGGTATCAATGGGAGGAGAGGTCTTTGGTCCAGCTAAGGCTCATTTTCCCAACACAGTGGAATACCAAGGCACAGAGGTGGGAGAGGATGGTTGGGAAAGGGAGCGCCTTCATGGAGGCAATGGGAGGGGGAGGGGGTTGGAATTGGGAAAAGGGGAATAACATCTAAAATGTAAATATCCAATAAAAATTAATTTAAAAAAATAACATGCTCCCTTGTTCAGAGAAGGTAGATAAACTAAACTTGGAGTCTCACTTTCTCTCTGCATGCTTCCTTCTACTGTCTCACCTAGGTCAGCCTTCCCACACTGATTCTGAAATTTCCACTATGAAGGATTCTTTGTATGTTTATGAATTAAAAAGGATAGTTCAAACTTTGCACATCAAAGCAGAACTGGGAAAGTTGTAAAGTTTTTGGTTCACAATAGTTCAGTTACATACATCTTTGCTAAAATTTTAGAAAAATCCCACAATAGTGGTAGCTCATTCAGAACCAAGGGGGAAACAAGATTTCTTTGGTGCTAAGCTGAAACTGAAGATGAGGTTTGGTTTTCTCATAACTTAGTTACTCACCCTGAGAGTGATTTACTGCCATGGGCAAAAAAGAGAACAAAGTCCCTGATATTACTAGATAGTGTAGGTTTTCACTTTACATAGTGAGTTACAGACTAGCCAGGACAATATTGTGCCTCAAACAAATACACAAACAAAGCAAACTAAGCAACTAAAGCAGTTACTCTTATAAACAAGAATTTTATTTTCTGAAATAAACTGAAAATAATTCTCTCAGTAAATTTTAGAGATTAGATTGTTTTGTATTCTCAAAATATCTCAATTTGACCTCAACATTCCCTATAGTTCCTTGGGCTAACTAATTCTTAGGAGGCCACAGAGAGCCATGACATACAATGCAAACAACTCAACCTATGCACAGGTATCATAATCATTTGAGCCTCCAGATTATGAAAGTTACTGAATCCCACTTTCATGGTTATTAAAAATGAGAGTTCAGTCAGAAGTGGGCATTTGAAATAGGGTTAAAATTCCAGTTCCAACTTCTTGGCTTTCTGTCCAGTATTTGTCCTCCAAACTTCCGTCCACACCCATAACTAAACCATGACCCACCTCGCATCTGATTCACCAAGGTTTCCTGTTTCCTTTATCAGTATGTTGAGCCTCTGTCACCTACTCTGATTCTACCTCCCAGTCTAAATAATGATCTGTCTCCTGAGTCATTGCTATAGCTTCTTCATTAATTTCTCTGCTTCTCTTTCCTCTTCTCTTCAGTATATTTTAAATATGACCATTTTAAAATATAGCAAGTCAAACTCTTACACAAGATTCTGTACACATTTTACCTCTCAGCCCTGGCATTGTCTCCCTGTCTAAAGTCTCTCAGATTACTTCACAGTTCTTACCATTCTGCTGACAAATTACCCCACCTCCCTCTGCTGACTTTCCTCCTTTGCTCAATTCACTAGCTACTATACTGTACCTGGTACATGTTTATTCTGTCTATGTTCTACCTCCCTCACTACTTCATAAGCATCATGGGGGATTATTTTATTGGCTAATTAGTCTTTACTGGACTTGAGATATTGCTCCATAGGTTAAGTGCTTGCCTAGCATGCACAAAGCTTCTAATTCAGTCCACAGTACCGCATAAGCCAGGTATGGTGGTGCATATCCAAAATCCTGAAACCTAGGAGGTGGAGGTCAGCCATTCTTGGCTACATGGCAAGTTCAAGGCCAGCTTAGGATACAAAAGACACTGTTTAAATCAAGACAAATCAATCAGTTCATCCAATAAATATTCCATGAATAAAGTTTTTGATTCACAAATTATGGGAGGGAGGAAAAATTCATAAACTTTGCCTTTGTGCGTTCTCTCTGCCCTGTAGAGGAACATGTGACTATGTTCTCCAGTAAAAAGTAACTTTTAAAGCTGAATTACTAATGGAACTATGGAGACAGCTTAGTCAAGTTTACCCCCAGGCCCACAGAAAAATTCATGTGCACTAGTGCAAGCCTGTAATTGCAGTTCTGAGAAGGCAGTGCTGGAGTCTCTGGATTACAATCATTCACTGCCATATCTAGGTTTTAAGCACTGAAGATTCAACTCAGGTTCTCATTCCTGCAACCCCAGTGCTGGAAGAGAGTCAAGAAGACCCTGGGGAGCTCTAGGAACAGTGAAAAACCCTGATTTCTAAATCAATAGGTAGGTAGGTAGGTAGGTAGGTAGGTAGGTAGGTAGGTAGGTAGGTGGGTAGACAGACAGAAGAAGATATACCCACACCACACACACACACACACACACACACACACACACACATACACACACACACCCAGAGAGAGAGAGAGAGAGAGAGAGAGAGAGAGAGAGAGAGAGAGAGAGAGAGAGAGAGAGAGAGAGAGGCCAAAAACAAATACATGTACAATTACAAATTTGGCAGACTTAGAAACAAAATGGAAATCATATTTCGTTCCTGGCTTTTATGGACTAGCCACTAAATCTAATAAGAACAATGCTCAGTAGGTCTAATAAACTCAGAGCTGTAATAAGTCTGTTTCAGTGAGTTGCCTCAAGGATGGATGGTGGAATCTATAACATGTGCAAGTTCATGTGCTGAGCCATTCTACCTGGTGGCATCAAAACCCCAGCTGAACCTCTCATGTGCCTCTTGCCCTCTGTTTTTTTTTTCAGGTCCTTTAGGCCAACACAGAAGTAGAATGGACATAAGGTGGACACTTGAGGCCTAACTGTGGTTTGACTTTGGAAGCTTCAGGGAATGCTGACTCAGAGACAGAAGTGGCATTTTTTTGGTTCTGAGAAATCAAAGGGAATGTCAAAAGTTCAAGATCCTGCTTACATGAAGTTCATTGACTCCCTTAGCATAATGTTGTAATGTATCTGAGCTTCTTTCCTGTCACTGTGACAGAACACGCTGAAGAAAGCCAAGAGGGATAAAGGGTTGATTCTGGTTCACAGTTCAAGTTACAGCCCATCATGGTATATGTGTATATGGGGATGGAGATGTAGAGGGTTCACATCCATGGTAACTGGTCACATTGCAACTACAGTCATGAAGCAGAGCACACACTTTGCTTTTAATCTAACACTGTCCTGGGTGCCTGCCTATGGAATGTTCTTGAATCTTGTTAATACGGGCTTTTCTACATCAATTAACCCAAAAAAACAACAACAAAAAAAAAAAAAAAAAAAAAAAAAAAAAAAAAAAAAAAAAAAAAACAAAGAACAACCCTTAACAGGCATGTCTAGGACCCCATCTTCCAAGAAATTCTAAATCCTGTCGAGTAGGCATTAGCACCAACTACCAACCCATTGACCTTAAAATCTGGACGGTGTGACCTTTTCCATGACAGTTGTGTTCCAGATGAATACAATTGACCTCCAGGGGGGTCTTTCTCCAGACATGTGTCACTAAAGCAGAGGTAATGCCATCAGGAGATGGTCAAAGGTCAGGAGTTACCTGGGAACTCGGCAGTTGCTTTGAGATTTTTCTTTCTGATTCATGTTAATAAGAAATTAGAAAAGTATCACTTCTACTATGTACAGTTTGGATGTGATAGTCTTCACTTGCTTTTTTAACTAAAAGAAAAGAAAACAAACAAACAAGCAAACAAACAAATCAGAAACTCAACCAAACCGGTTTCAGGTTGTCTGGAAGTAGCCCTTATATTCCAGTCTGTTTAGAGAGGTAGGCTGAAGTTCAGCTGCTCTACTATGCTATTTAAAGTACCACACAATTCTGAGGATAGTTGCCTCTGTATCTAAAAATTCCCTTACATCTTAGGAAATATCTTAGTTTCTCTTTTTATAAATAAATGGCATTATCATTTCTATCTTGTGCCAAAAAATAAATAAGATGGGAGCTTTAATAAAATGATCGTAAGTAACATATTGCAGGGACAGATGGCTCTGTGTGCAATACTGGGAAACATTAAATTTCCCATGAGCAACTAAACAAACAGTGAAAAATCTGGTGGAGGCAGCAGATCATTTTGAGTGGATGGGATTGGCCTATCAGGGCTTGGGAAATGTACCTGAAAGGTATCTGTATTTTAAGTGGGAAAGGATATCTTTTTCCAATGAGTTTTTAAAAGGATTGGCCAGTTCAGAGGCTGCTAACACATGATTGGGAGCCATCAGGGCAATGAGACACTTTCTCATGTTAGAGTCAATGTTAATTTACTCGTGAGGAGAGAACATAGTCCTCAATAGATTCACAAGTCTGTCAGATTCACATTGTGTTTCACTTGGCTGGAGCCTATCCAAGTGTCAGTTTAGCCAATAGACAGTACTTTCATACTAGCAGAAGTTAGCAATAGATGTTGTTTCAGAGGTTGGACAACACACAGCCACTGAGTAAACTGAAATTTTATGCTATATGTAGTCCATGAGGTACAGTGGCCTGAGTCTCCAAGGGTAAGGCTAGATGACATTCCCAGATATTAGAAAAATCTCACAAGAATCTTCTTTCTTTCTTTCTTTTGAGGGAAATTTTATTTATTTATTTTTTCTCCTTTTTATTGGATATTCACTGTATTTACAGTTCAAATATTAACCCCTTTCTCCCCACTCCCATTCACCCTTTCCCTCAACTTGTTTCCATGAAGGTGCTCCCTCTCCCACCCTCTCTACCTCAGTGACTTGGCATTTCCCTACACCTGGGAAATGAGCCTTCACTGGACCAAGGCCTCTCCTCCCATTGATGCCAGACAATGCTATCCTCTGCTACATATGCAACTGTAGCCATGGGTCTCTCCATGTGTGCTCATGTTTTAGTACTGGGAAGCTCTGAAGGGTTTGGTTGGTTGATAATGTTATTCTTCCCATGGGGTCACAAGCCCTCTCAGCTCCTTCAGTTCTTTCTCTAGATCCTTCAATGGGGTCCCGGTGTTGAGCCCAATGGTTAGCTGCAAGCATCCTCAACTCTAAATGTATGGCTCTGGCAGAGCTTCTGAGGAGGCATCCATATCTGGCTCCTGCCAGTAAGGACTTCTTGGCATCAGCAACAGTGGTTGGGTTTGGTGGTTGCATTTGGAATGGATCCCCAGGTGAGGCAGTCTCTGAATAATCTTTTTTTTCAATCCCTGCTCCTCTATTTGTCCCTGTATTTTCTCCCATGAATGATTTATTCTTTCTAAGAAGGACTGAGGCATCTACATTCTGAACTTCCTTCTTCTGGAGCTTCATAAGGTCTGCGAGTTGTTTCTTGGGAATTCAGAGCTTTTTGGGCTAGTATCTGCTTATCAGTGAGTTTATACCATGTGTGTCCTTTTTTTTTTTTTTTTTTTTTTTTTTTTTTTTTTTTTTTTTTTTAGATCTCATTTGAGGACTTCCCACAAGCCTTTTCTA